>NC_136062.1:118429049-118434049 GCF_964261635.1 Lissotriton helveticus
ATACTAACACATACTTACTCTCTTATACAATCATTGATACAAGTACACATTGATCTGCACAGTCACACACCTCCCAGCCAGCCACACACACACTCAGTCTCCCATACAAATACTTGGGCAACCAATCAATAACCCATATAGTTACTCATATAGCTACTGATCAACACATGCAGCAGTTTACAGAACAACAGACATAATGATGCACAAATTAAGACAGTTTAGTCACTAACCCATGCACTCAGTGAGACACATTTAATCACTCACTCATACATTCAGTCATGCACCTACTAAATCCTTCGTCCAGACACGTATACTTCCACTGTCATTTGAGATGTCATCAGTGATGTCATCAGTGATGTCACTGACCATGTCATGAATGATGTAATATGTGACATGATCAGCAGTGGATTGCGGGTGCGCGATATATAGTTAGTGCAACTAACTAACTATATATGGAATTTCAATGGTTTTGTGTGAGTAAAAAAAGGTTTTTTGAATGCTAATTCCTAACTATATATGGTCTATAACCTATGGTTTTTTCAGTGAATATATATATATATATGTGTACCACTGTGTGCGGCATCTTCACAAGGGCAACCTTTGTTTTGGATTTGTGAGCAGCTAGTCCGGCCGCGAAGATGCCCGACGCTTGAAAGGCGGTTCCGAGTGCTTGGTAACATGAGCGCTTAATGGGCAGAGGGGGCCTGAGCCGCAGGGAAGTATCAGCAAAGGAAAGTAAGCTGTCTTCGCTTTTCACCTTATAAAGAACATTATTTATTTTGAGGCGAGAGCGGAATTCACTTGGGTAAAGAACTAGGAGTCTTATGGCAACAACACGAACTACAAGTACCATCATGCTTTTGCTTGTGACGCCTATGTGGGCGGGACTCATATTTGCAATAAATCAGTAGTTCTAATTAGTTCTGTCTTTCTGCCTCAATGCCGCCAGTGATCAAGAGCTGCAAATAGCTCGAAACGCGTATGGCAACTGAAAATGCCTGCGGCCTGCAGACCTTATTGCTACCTGCGGTGTTGTGTGCGTATATATCACTGTGTGCGGCATCTTCACAAGGGCAACCTTTGTTTTGGATTTGTGAGCGGCTAGTCCGGCCGCGAAGATGCCCCGACGCTTGAAAGGCGGTTCCGAGTGCTTGGTATCATGAGCGCTTAATGGGCAGAGGGGGCCTGAGCCGCAGGGAAGTATCAGCAAAGTAAAGTAAGCTGTCTTCGCTTTTCACCTTATAAAGAACATTATTTATTTTGAGGCGAGAGCGGAATCCACTTGGGTAAAGAACTATGAGTCTTATGGCAACAACACGAACTACAAGTACCATCATGCTTTTGCTTGTGACGCCTATGTGGGCGGGACTCATATTTGCAATAAATCAGTAGTTCTAATTAGTTCCATCTTTCTGCCTCAATGCCGCCAGTGATCAAGAGCTGCAAATAGCTCGAAACGCGTATGGCAACTGAAAATGCCTGCGGCCTGCCGACCTTATTGCTACCTGTGCGTATACCCCACTGTGTGCCAGGGGTGTTATAGTTAGCTGGACAGTTCACTCGTATAAAACCAATGAAATTCCCCTGTTCTAGTTAGTTGTACTAACTATAACTCGCGCGCCCGCAATCCACTGCTGATGTCACATATTACATCATTCATGACATGGTCAATGACATCACTGATGACATCATCCAGTGAATGTGTGTGTGTGTGTGTGTATATATATATATATATATATATATATATATATATATATATATATATATATATATATATATATATATATATATATATATATATATATATATATATATATATATATACACATATATATATATATTCGGTATGTAGACGTCTTCCAAGAAAACAGCAGCTCGGAAAGTAGACGATGCCAGACCCATAGGTAGTGCAGGAATATTTTATTGAGAGACCCAACACTAGTCCGCCATGACGCGTTTCGGCTTCACCAAGCCTTGATCAAATGACACTGTCATGGGGGCTGATCACCCTTTTTAAAGTGCACAAGATTAATTAGCACAATGAAGCTGGAAAAGGTGCTATTACTGTCTTGAACGCTTATCGCATACAATTAAAGGTTTAATCCTAACAGTCAAAACCAACATTTAACACAAAATGATTATGCAAAATCAATCAATTCAAATTAATTTTGGATTGTCTCATATGCACACTGTGGAAGGTATGAGGCAATTGCGAATAATATTAAAACAATTCCAAAATAGAACTGCCATAAAACAATAAATATTCCAATTCCTTGCCTCAACTACTATAGCGTATATCTATGTATATTTTTTTCTCTGCCGTATGCTTGTCTAACAGCAACAGGAGAAATATATGTTACAAAACCACATCTTAGTGCTAAAACATATATATGCAGTATAGTACATATTGTTGGACGGACTAGCATAACATCCTGCCCAAGTGGGCATAAAGTGCTATAAGATGGCTACGACTGTATACAGCATTGCAGTGTTAATAAATCACGCCCAAGTGGGCAAAACACACTTTGCAAAAATGCGCTATAATCATTATACATGATTACAAGACATACTCCATTGTGTAATTTAAATGTAAACGTGCTACCTGTGAAATTAAAATCATGAGTACGATGTTAATTTTCATGTAATTATAGTCGTGTGGAGGACTTATTCTTGGGGTGATTCACAATTTGTTTGCTACTATTTACTCAGTAGCAGCAAATAACAGTATTTACAGCTGTTAATACAATATACTGTTAGACCAATTACTCGGGAGCCGCCAGTTCATAAATGGGTGTAACAGTCTTCACTGTAATTAAGCCCGTTAGGTATCTTTGAATCTAGGAGGATGATATGCCTAGTCTCCAATTTCCTAAGTAAGGACTCCCTGTCTCCACCTCTTCTCTGCGGGGGTACAGTGTCAATCACAAAGTACAGCAAAAGTGAGGCATTTCTAGCATGAACCTTATCGAAGTGTCTTGCGACCGGATACGCTGGATCTGCATTAGTGATAGCTCGCAAGTGTTGTAAGATCCTTTTGTACACATGTGGTCTGGTACTCCCCACATATCTCAGACCACATGGACATTCCAGTACATATACTGCGTATTCCGATCTGCAATTCAACTTGTGCTTGATCTTGATAGGAGTGGGAAACAGTGGGGACAGGTATTCAGATCTACTAACCCCATTCCTGCATGCCTTACATGAAGAGCAGTGCAGAAAACCCCTACTGCCGTCAAACCACGAGCCCGTGGTTATTTCGGGACTGCTTGAAACAAGACTATCCTGCATGGACCTAGCTTTTCTAAAGGTAATGTTGGGAGATTTGTTGAACAATTTGCCTATTACTGGGTCACTATTAATTAAAGGCCAATGTTGCTTGACAATTTTATGTATGGCCTGATGTTGGTTGCTATATCCAATAATTAAACGAACTTCATTGTGTGCTGTTTGTTTGTGGACCGTAACAGAACTAGTGTCTGAGTCCAACAAGATCTTTCTATCACACTTGTTCGCTCTTTTCATGGCATTATCAATGCATGAGTTCGTATAACCCCTGTCCAGGAATCTAGCCCTGCATGCATTTTGTTGAGCAATTTGCCTATTACTGGGTCACTATTAATTAAAGGCCAATGTTGCTTGACAATTTTATGTATGGCCTGATGTTGGTTGCTATATCCAATAATTAAACGAACTTCATTGTGTGCTGTTTGTTTGTGGACCGTAACAGAACTAGTGTCTGAGTCCAACAAGATCTTTCTATCACACTTGTTCGCTCTTTTCATGGCATTATCAATGCATGAGTTCGTATAACCCCTGTCCAGGAATCTAGCCCTGCATGCATTCTGTGCTCTTTCACAATCCGTACTGTTGCTACAAATTCTCCTGATACGGAGCATTTCCCCATAGGGGATACTCCTTATCAAATGTGCAGGATGATGGCTGCTCGCATGTAATAGGGCATTTCCAGCCGTAGGTTTGCGGTGGAGCCTGCTTTCCAACTGACCATTGCTAATAAAGAATTTAACATCAAGGAACACAACAGATTCCTCACTCATGTTGCTGGTGAACTGTAGGTTTAATCTGTTTACATTAAGTTCCTCTATAAATGCAGATGCATCCTCCATGGAGCCCTCCCAGATGAAAAAGAGGTCATCTATATATCTCCACCAAGTTTTGACCTTGGTGGTCATGGTCATGTTAAAATCCACCATGAGGACCTGCTCCTCCCAGTAACCCATGTGTAAACATGCATAACTGGGAGAGAAACAGGCCCCCATAGCTACTCCCCTGGTCTGCAAGAACAACTGGTTTGAGAAAAGAAACACATTTTCCAGGCAAAGTGTGATCATGGCCAATAACATTTTGGAATGTTCCTGATAGCATTGGGGTCTGTTTTTAAGGAAATGCTCAACTGCTCGAATACCGTCCCTATGTACAATACTGGTATAAAGGGATGACACATCCACTGCCACTAGCAGGTATCCCTGTTCCCACTTGAAATTAGCCATCTTTTTAAGCAAATCACCAGTATCTAGGACAAATGAAGGTAGAGCTTTAACATGTTCTTGCAGGAAAAAATCTATATACCTGCTAACATTTTCCAAAATACTGTTTCGTGCAGATATGATAGGGCGGCCAGGTGGGCAAAGTGGGTCCTTATGGATTTTCGGAATAAAATATATAACAGGGGTAGTTGGACATTCCACCTTTACATATTTATATTCCTCCAAAGTAAGCAGGCCTATACTTCTCCACGCCATCAGTTTAGAGTAAATATCTTTGTGTGCCTGCTGTACTTCCATGACATTAGTTCTTTTGTAACAGTCACGGTCTGTAAGTTGACCAAGTGCCGTTTCCATGTACTGTTTCCTAGTCCATAAGACGACATTGCCGCCCTTGTCCGATTGGCGTATGATCACATTTTTATCTGCCTTAAGTTTCTTGATCAGTTTATGATATTCTGAGTCCCTATATATATAGCAATCTGCCTTGAAGAC